>NW_025934572.1:589279-612849 GCF_000764305.2 Hyalella azteca | reverse complement strand
TGATTGCCTATGCCCACCACACTGGGGTTAGGTCGAGTCAGGTACAGGTTCGGTTAGTGTGTTTCACCCCTCCCCCCGTATTGCGTAAAGTGAGGAAGAAGAGGCCAATTTCCTTGAGGCGTTGCTGGTCATTGACTTTTTTTGGTGGAGTGTAAATAAAAGATAAATTTCGCTTTAGATAAATTTGTAATCTAAAGCGAATGAGAGACATTGTTGTAAGATGTGTGTATTATAAAGGAAAAAAGTGTAAAATGAATGAAGAAAAAGAAGAAGGGGGGTGAGGTGGTGAATAACTGGTTAGTCTTACAGAGCGATATTTTTAATAAAACTGTGCACCATATTCACCCAAGGAGGAGGGACGATATAGCCCTACTCCTCGGGGCCGCATCGAAAATCCAGGACTAATAATTTACGTCTGTGCATGCAAGAACGAATAACGAATTTCAATAACGCTTTTTTCTTGTGTCATGGATGACATTGTCGCTGTATAGGTTTGCTATCCAATATTAATTTTCCATGTCAAGCTGGAAGCTAGTATGCATTCTTCCGTAGATCAAACTGAAAAATTTTCTTCGACCTATTTACAGAAGTGTCCCTTGAAAAAGTAATGCCAAGTAAACTTTTTTATAAAGACTTCTTGTAGCTATGAAATACCGTAGTATACAATTTGGACCACAGTGCATATGGTAATTCAAAAGCGCCTGTGACTCTGAGAACGTCTGATATGTGGTTAGGTAGCATTGCCAGAAAATTCACACCGGTGGTTAGCTTGTATTCTATTTTACTTTTTCGTGACAAGCGTTCAATCGAACTCCAGTTCTCTTCCATGAAATTTGAGCCTTCTAAATACCAGCCAATATGTCGGCTGAAGTCTGCTAGTCAGGAAGTGACGAAACTCTAATTCGTTCCGATCTTCAGGATCTGGTGGATAATTAGACATTGCTTGAGCGCCAATATACGCACTGCGCAACCTATCACAGATGACGCAACACTGACAACTGACAAGCGGCGTCGCCGTCGACTGTCGAACGCTGGTCGCCTCCAGGGACTCCCAGCCAATAATTTGAGAAAAACTTAGATGATTGCTTAAAAACACCCAGATTTTGTGGGGAAATAACCCAGATTTTGCCATTTAAAAGAAAAATCCACCCAGACACCCAGGTGACGGCCAAAAACCCAGATCTGGGTAGAAAAACCCAGCGCTGTGAGCCCTGGGGCCGGATTATCAAAACATGCTAAGTATACGTAGCCGCTAACGTTTAGCGTAAGTACAGCTAAGTAGACGTGACTCTACTGAGTGTTATTATCGAAACATTTGCGCGGGAAGCTACGTACAAAAATTTGTGCATAACTGTACGCCTGCTCGGAGGTGTCGTAAGCGGAGTTACGTACAAATTTTGTTTTTCAGATGAGTCATGCGTAAGACAGTTTTGTTGATGCCAAATTTTGACTGACTTACGCCATACGTAACTTTTTGAACGTAAGTACGAAAAGTTACGTGAACTTAGCGAAGTTTCGTTAATCTCTGCCCTGGTCGCCTCCAGTGTGGCCAGCTTTTTTATTGGCGAGAATACCAGATTGCCTAGCTCAAAATAGCAGAAATTCTATTGTTAAAAAACAGACTAATACCTCCAAATTTAATCAATGAAACTATTCGTCAGAAACGTTGGTGAGAAAAAGAAAAAAAAATTATCTTATGTACTGTGCATTTATCTGGCTTGACGATAATTAACCAAATTGAACACGTTATATTTCTTCCCTCTGTTTGAAACATTTTGACACTTTTCTTTTCCTGTGTTTGATTATATTGAAACTTTTTCCTTTTTTATCACAGTGTGTCACTTCTTCTTCTTCACCCGAGATGAGTAAGCCACGGAAACAGGTCATCTTCCTTTTGCTTATTTTCGTGCATGCTTGCATATTGCATTTATCTAACATTTCGGGTGTGATCACTTGTGGCGGCTGAGCAGATAGCTTTTGGTCCGAATAAGGGACTCCAGTGCCTTAGTTGAAATTTTACTTCGTTGCTTGTTTTTCACATAAGTGACTTGTGAAAACGCTCGCTCTCGAATGCATTGAAGACAGGTCAAAGTTGACAAGTGATGCAGTAGGCAGCCAGTTCCATGAATGGATGACGACTTTCAAGATCAGTGAAATATTGAATGCACCCCAGAATTCAAGTGGCACTCTAGAATTCAAAACCATCAAACAAAAATGGTGGAGCTTGCGTCGCACAGATCGGTTCGACAACCTCACTCGTCATAGGCCATTTCATCGCTGATCAGTAATCAATCAAGGATCATCACTCTCGTGCTTATATTGCACTAAGCACTTTTGTTAAAAGTTTACAATTAGATTGGGGTTATTTCATTAAGCGGTAATCTCGCGGTTCCAAAAATGGCGGGAAACCTCTAGTCGCGCCGCTCTGAAGGTAATCTATAAAATCCACGCCTACGTTGGGGAACGTTCAAACTTCAGCGGTTGAGCTTAATGCAGTACATTTGCAGTAAGTCAGGAAATACTAGATTTAGGCAAATGTACCAGATCTAAAATATTCATACCAGACACCTTCTGAAAATAGCACATTTGTTAAATCTGGTATATAAATATATCATGTGGCAACGTTGCCCGAGGCGGCGGGGCTTGTTGACGGTAAAGTATTCCATACCTGGAAGATAAAAATCGATTTATTGCTAACCTATTTCTACGGTAGAAAGATGTAGTTACTGCAAGACTAAGATGAATATTGTAGGTCAGTTCTATAAGTTAATCAAAAATTTTCAAATATCCAGGAAAATAATGTATTGCTTGATTATTCACAATACTTACACGACTGGCTTTCTCCCTCCGGAGTTTTGCTAGTCTGTATTGCTGAATTCGTTTTTTCTATTTCTATTGCCATTTTTTAGATTTATTATCATTAAAATTCTAATTTATTTTCATATAATTAATTTCCTTTTGTTTGTCTTTTGGTGCCTTCGGTCGTTTTTAATGATAATTTGGTAATTTGCTTAAAATTTTTCAATTATTCATCATGTTGTATAGTAGGGTAAAATAATGTATGAAGTTTCTATTTGAATCTCAATATATAGATGTGCCGGAGTATATAACTAAGTCGCTGCATCAGATAGTCAAGCTCAGAAGTAACTTCTAATGCTAGTAAAAATCCATTGGAAGGGGGAAATCAGAAACATTTTGATCCACGACATTCTATTACTGAAGTAATGCAATAACTTGAATATGGCTCTTACTAAATGAACAACAAAACGGGCAGTTAAGCAAAATTCGTCAAAGAAGTTTATGTAGTGACGTTACCAAATATATGTACGGTGCGATTAAATGTCAGTCTTGGAACGTCGCATAAGCAATTTGCGATCCAAGTCTTCATGAGAGTTATATTATGGCAACGTCTCTCATCACTGCTTTGCTTGTCAGCAAACTTCGCATCAGTTTGACTAAAAAGCTCAAACGAAATATGAAGAGACCATTACAATAAATAAGAAAAATATTTGATCATGACAATGATGAAAATTTTGTTATATAGTAAACTAGTAGTATGTATTGATGCTGTTAGACGTTTATTGATCACCACATAAAGGCCCGTTTCCACTATGAGATTCTGCGAGACTGACGATTGAAAAACTGGCTTTTTCAGTCCGGACCATCAAGACTTGAGTGACGAGGAGTCAAGCGCTGTTCAATCTATTACTGGACTTGCGTGACGGCCCGACGGGCAAGGGGCAGTGTCGCTGTGACTTTCGTTTAAGGAGGTTGTGTGCTGGGCTGGCGCTCCAATAGACGCACCATTGCCTGCCTCTTTGCCATGTCGCACGACGGAGACTGGAGCAGAGGTGTCACTGAAAGGCTTATCGATTTGTATAGAGAGGCACCTTGCTTCTGGCAAGTAAAAAGTTTTTTTTTGCAAAGACAGAATCTTGAGAATAAAAGAAAATAAGTAAAGAAATGGAAAAATTATATCCATCCACGAACATCGAAAAATGGAAATAATACTTCCTAACTTCTCATTGACCGATTTTATCTGTTTATTGACATAGATTCACTCGTCCGTCAATTAAAAAATCTTAATTATCTTATTGTACTTACAGTGTATGTATACTCAGTAAATTACACATTAACCAAACACATTAACCAATAATAGTAGTAGCATTTGTGAAGCACGCTATGATACCTATCTAAATCTATAGACCAAAAACCAGACATGGTTAAACATTGTGGTGTATTTATTACATATAATTTTTTCGACACATTAAAGGTATAATAAGATAATGCTGTTTCTTAATCCCTTGGTGAATGCATGTTATTACACGGATAAACTATGTTAATGAGAAGTTTGAAACCATGCTTGCGTTTCATTACTGCTATTAGGTAAATAGATTTTTGTTTCCTCCTGCGCATTGTGACAACAGCTAGTAAAGCAAGAAGGGCAGCATAATCTATTTTCAAAGGCCAACGAGTAAGGTAGCCCAGACGGTCAGTCTCAATCCCAGTCCCAGCACTCGTGTAGTGGAAACGCGCACGCCAGTTTTCAAGTCCAGCCATGTGGCTTATTGGTCTCAGGCCAATCTCAATCCTTCAGAATCAGTCCCGTAGTGGAAACGGGCCTTAAGCTAGGTCGTGGTGGACTGCAGGTGATCTAGATTGATGTCTTCCAATTAGACAACCACGTTTCCAGTTCAGCCATCTGTGGACCGAATAAAGCCCGAAGTATTAAATGGTTAATAAATAAAATACTTAAAAATACTTTTTTAAAAACCACGTTTTTCTTGTGGACTAAAAAGTAGAAAATAAATTACCTAAAAAAACTTTTTTAAAAACACGTTTTTCTTGTGGACTAAAAAGTAGAAAATAAATTATGGCTCGCCCCAAAAAACGTGTGTCGGGCAGATTTATGATTAAAGCGAAAAACACACAACACATGAATTTTGGAAATTTGATGGTAAACGTACAGCCCTGGCTGACCAGAAAACTATCACTCGCCTCATTACTAGATACCTAACCACTAACCTTATAGCCATATGGTCCTTGTGCACCGTGGTAAACGATTTTGCCGTCAAGCACTACGAAAAGCCTCTCCGGCAGAGCGGTGTATTCCTCACAAGCTGCGCCGCTCTCGCTGTCCACCACCACGGGACAGTTGACGGGCTCGAGCTCCATCATGTAGCGCACCGCTGCCAGACGATCTTGTACACTCCTAGACAGAAGATTCGATTGTTGACCAAAATCTAGTATATAATCGGTAGTATATACTAGTATATCTAGCATATACTCGGTAGTAGTAGCGGTTTTCGAGCCAATTATTAGTATACACAATGATACTACAACTATTGTAGTTTATTCCGGCACCTACATATGATAAAAATCACAGGCGATGAAGGGACGAGTGCGGTCAATTTAAATGAAATAATCAGATCACGTGATGAATTAGGACCCACTTGTGAGTAGGGATTTCTACAGTATTTGGGATGAACCACCCATCTGTGGGGTGCGCCTCTTGTATATACACGATCAGGAAGTCAGCAACGTCACCGTACATGGTCACCACCTGCGTATCAACATTTTTTTATTAAAGATACGTCTAATTTGTCCTGGAATTTATTTCGTTATTAATACTCAGTGAAATGAATCGCCTTTGAACACTCTTGGCAAAATTGATTCTCCTTATGCAGTCTCGATCATAATGCGGTCATAACCACATAATCATAAAACCCCATTTTCCCATTTACCTCCCTTTAACATTTTTCACGAAATTGGTAGGAAGACTACATCTCTTCAAATTAAACAAGTAATATAGCGTAAGATTATAGGAGCCCGGATAAATTTTGACCACCGAATGGCCACTAAAATAATGTTATACGTGTATTGTATCTGTTTTAATGATAGGCAGAGAATTAAGAGGAGCGACACCTCAAATTTAATTGATGGCATGCCATCTTATATTATCATTCTACATCATTCATCATATCATTGCATATCTCTATATTGTCTAATGGTTTCAGTTACCAAAGCCGCACGCATTATACACTGTAAGCGGTGCAGTACACAAAATTTCAAACCAACATTATTTTGCATGCCAATTTTTAGCTTCCCTCGATGAAGCCGTATATAAATGACACAGTGCGCTTACATTGCTATCAGTTCTGCCACGCTTGTTGAGTTTGACAAAGCAATGCTAAACCAAATGCCAGCCTACATCGCAAAGAGTGCTTCTTCGACATTTTCAGGGTTTGGATCGGAAATTCTTGTCGGGACTGCGTAAAATGCCTCAATATAATTTTCTCTTCCCTGCAAATTGGTCTTCGTGATTTCGGATTGATCAAGAGCGCCTTCAAATCCTTCTTTGCGAAACCTGAACATAGTTAAAATCTGCGCCGATGTAACACAGGATCTCTAACAAGAAGTTCCTGTTTCGTCCCCCAGCACGTCACACTGCCCAGCACCGAATTGCAAACATCAGAGCAGTACAATTTAAACGCTATTAATTCATTCAGCCATTATCTTATCGCATATATTTCACTGCCCGTTTTACTTCGAATAAACTAGCGTTAATTTCGGGTATCCTGTAATAGAGCGAATTGATTTGGAGCCCTAGAAGTAACCGCTCCGCTGCAAGCCACCCACTCATTATTTTTCAATGAAACGGATAAAAATAAACGCACCATGGGATCTTAAGTCGACGCAAGAATATCTGCGGTAATTTTACACGGTTTACTAATTAAATAACTCACGCATCAGCTTGACTTCAGTATATAAATTAAATGTATGTCGGTCAGGTAAAATTAGGGTGAAATACCTTCCTGAACTTGACGAGGTCCTCCATGAATGGAGGTCAGGAACAAGACCCAAAGTTGAGGACAAGAGGACGACCTTTTGAGGCGGCGTCCAACATTCGGCACGTCGTCTCATCATCCTCTCTCACCACCACAGGGTTAGGGGCGGATCCACCAACTTTGGTCTTACGGCGATACTCCATTAATGCCCTGTTTTGACTCGATAATTAGTTTCGAGCAATTGATTTTAGGTGTAAAAGTATTGTAAATATCGGCCACTAAATTTGGCGTGATTCTCTTTCAGGTTCACTTAATCATAATGCGATTTCTATTTATTGTTTGCAAGCTGAACAGTAAGAGCCAAAACAACACAGAAATAGTCAAAAGAATGGCCATAGACAATGGAATTTACATGTATAACCACAGCTTCTGCCGGAGGACGAAGTATGACAGGTTGAAGACGTTCTTCGAGTAGTCGGACGCAGAGGGGGACAGGGCGAGAGCAGACTGGTAAAAGTTGAAAGCTATCCACCCACAGCCATCCCATGCGAGCTTCAGCGCTCGCCAGGCTGCAACCATCTCGTCAGCGGCTGAGCCGAAGCTGCTGACACAAGCATAAAGCAGTTGGAAGTCGTGATATAACTTTGCTAATCCTGTCTCAAAAGAATGTCAGGAAAGTAATCTGAGACAAGTTTTGTAAACATTAGTTACGCGTGGCGTTTCTCATCTCCTGTTGATTGATTGCGTGCCTGTAAAGCTGCTCCCGTCCGCTGACGCTTTTAGACCAGCATTCACTTTTTAAAAATTTGAACAGAAATGATATTTCCGAAAAATAACAATAAGATTAATAGTAATCACAAATATTTACTGTCCGGAAGTTTTCTGGCCCAGCCTCGGGAAAAAAGGGGATAATCCCAGGTAAACTTTTAACCAGGATCATGGACGCGATGACCTGATACAGTGCTTGGTATCGAGCCGTGGAGAAATGAAACATAACTAATCAAATAGAAACTTACTTCTTCTTCAATACATTGTGATTGACGGTAATTATTTGAGCAATGTCAAAGAGTCAGTCAAATAATCAACTTTTGAAATGGAGTGCATGTACCTCGTTACGATAATTTGGAGAGAGACTTGCCTCCCTGAGTTTCAGTTCACAACTTCCTCTCTCTGACCTGCCACGCCCACCTCAGACCGTCAACTAAGTTCTCGATCTCGTAGACTCGGAGATGGTGCAGTGGTGCTCGGCTGCTCGCTGTCTCTTTGAAGGCCATGCGTCCAACAACATTTGGATAGCGCCAACACTCTCCACCAATGCAGTCATGCACAACAGCACAAGATGATTATTAATTGTTGTCTTACAGTAACAAAATTGCATAATTTGAAAAACGTTGATGGAATTTCCAACCCAAATCAATAAAATTGTTAAAGTTTTCTTATCAAGTACAACATTTGAAGCGTTCTTAAAAGAGTGAGTATGAATTTTTCACACATATTAGGAGGTAGATTTGTAGAGCTAATAGACAAGAAAGTTTAGATTATGTGCACTCAAAAGGAAAACAACGACACATGTAGGTTCGAAGAAGTGTTTAAAGTAATTGAAAGGCGCGTGGTGTTGCAACCTGAAAGAGTGAGTATAAATTGTTCAGAAACAATTGGCTTCGCGACGAGCTTATTGCGTTGCGAGATGCTTACTTCACATTGCGCGCGCGCTTAATGACAAAAAAAATTTCCCCGTAATATCGTCTTGCATAGGTCTAGCTGGGCGGAATGCAGGCCAGTGTACTTAAGGTGACCTGGTACTTTCGGCCTGCAGTCATTACTTAGGTCACTAACGGAGTAGTCGCTTAAATTACGGTCAACGATATTCGGTTTTATCATGATTTCATTTATATAGAGTAATTTTATTTAATGTACCGGCCGCTGCAAAAATACAATAAAATTGCGCTGTATAAATGAAATCATGATAAACTGAATATCGGAAAGTGGCCGAATAATTGTGCCATTGAGTCAGAGATTAAGGTTGCAGGTTTATGTTTCCGGCTTCGAGCATGAGAATATTATCATTTTTTAATATTAATTATTCAAATAAAAGGAGTCGAAATCTTCCGCAAAATCCATTCAATTTTAAGGGGTTCAATCTTGAGGCCAAGTTTGTGGTTGCCGTTTATCGACTACGTGCCAGTAAGGCCAAAAGGTTGTCGAACACTTTCACTTTCATAGCATAAAAGGCCATGTTTCTTTTCTATTCGTATATCCTTTGTGCTTACTTAATGAGATGTTTTTCGCCAAACATTATTATTCAACTCTACGCATTTATGCTTTACACAGTCTTTCACAAGGAGCTATTAATCCTCTACCGCCTGACATGAGTAACCGGAGCGATATTATCATTCAATCCTACCAAAAATGATGCGTTGTTAGTGAGCGCAAAATGACTTGCACTGATGGTTACCGTCACGTAACACTTTAAATGTGACCATTATTCAGAATATGATTGATTATTTTTCTATCTAACTTATAGGTAAATGAAATCTCTGTCTTCCCGGAGACAATTTTCTGTTGCATGAAAAAGTTGCTAGCAGTTTAAGTTGCTAATACAGAAGTTTGTGATTTTGGCCAGAGTTGCAGTTCAAGAAGATTGAGGAACGCTCTGGACTTCATCATTCGAAACTGGCTGTTTCTAGGAATATGCGCTGCTTCTTTTTACGTCTCAAAGTTTCGGGAACATCTGCAGCATGCCTTGGTTCATCATCATACAAAACAATTTTTCTCAATGTTAGCTTAGCTCTAGCATGTTAATGAATAAAATCTATCATAACGTATTTATCCGTTCATGTAATTAGTCATAATTACTACTAGCTATTTTAGTCAAATATTGACGCCGCTTTTCAAACAGTCAAATATTGACGCCGCCTTTTCATTATGATGCCTACCTCTGGAGCCCACCTGTGTAAACACGAATAACTACTGCCAGTTTATTTTGTTTTCACCCCGTGACTTCTGAATTCACGAGCGAGATAAAATCTTCATTAGCTAGTAGTGTTGCCTTTTAATGTCATTCGGAAGATGAAATCATAGCAAAGCAACTATCGAACAAATTCGTCTTTGGAAAATCAGGAATAGCTTACCGCACGGACGGGGTGTGTGGACGAGGCGTTAAGCCCGGTCCACACGCTCAAACTTATCGTCAGTCTTGCATGTCATGCCAGGTTTGACCGACAAGACGGAGTGTGTGGACGCTCAAGGTTTGACGTCTTGCATGACGGGTGGGTGGAGTTTGAAGTTTGACAAACCTGGAAAAGACGGACGGGCGAGACCTTTAATTGGGTTCATGCAAGACACGATAAGTTTGAGTGTGAGCAACCGACTAATTGGTCAAGCTTTTACTTTGTCTCAGTCTGTATTGATGTTGTGATCTGTGACATTGTTCGCTCGCATCAAAATGATATCTCAAGATATCCGACACTGGTCGCACGCTTTCTTTCGTGAATTAATTGAATACTACCGTAGCTTCCTTGTTTGTGGCATAATCAATAAAAATCTAGTGTCAATAACAAGAGAGCACTGGCCTAGGCGGCATTGATAGCTAAGTGCAAAGAATTTGATCCTACAGCAAACAAAGACTTTGTAACGAAGAAAATAAACTTTTCGTACGGTTTATCGAAAAGAATGTGCCTAAATGAAGTCGTCAATGCGGGCTGGTGCTGGTAGGGAGGCTGTCTATCAACCTGCATTGTGGTATTTTCTAAACCATTTTCGGGACCACAGCGTACGTTTACATGGCTTTAACCTAATTTTGGTGGTACAAACTGCGATCACTGCAGCGAACAACACAACCTCCTCCGCTGCCGGCTCTAGAACGCACTAAACTGAAGGAAAATTTGAATAGTGTGGACGCTCGTCAGTCTTCCGTCTTCTCTGTCAAACTTTGGCATAACATGCAAGACTGACGATAAGTTTGAGTGTGTGGACGGGGCTTTCATCTTTCGTGTGGTGATATTGCTGTTCTCATAACTGTATTTTATCTTATTATATGAGGTGTCACTAATTCTAATAAATATGTACGTGTGTATACGTCCATCCTTAAGCAATTCCTTAAGTATGTGCACGAGGTTCATCATGTAATTCGCGCAGCAATGCAGTGTGAAAAAAGTCCACTTCTGCAACCACTTTGAACGCCAGCTACTTCTGTGACGTTCCAATGTTTTTTTTAACAAGGCACAATGCCAAAATTGACCAAAGTACCTCCTCCATGGTAAGATCCCACAAAACTGAGCAACTACACAAATACCTATGTCGGCAACGTTTGGACGCTCTAAAAATTGCTACGATTTAATTCCGACTGTAGACTGCGACTCAATGCTCAGACAAAAGACTGCGTTGTGTAAACTAAGCGTGTGGACTGGCCTTTACGTTTCACAATCTGCTTGTTGGGACGCCAATTGTTCGTGAGCAATTCATACTCTTTCTGCAAGAATCTATCGGTTTCAACACCAGGCGCCTTTCAATTACTGAGCACTTCTTAATATCCACATGTATCGTTATTTTTTTTCTTTTGAGTGCACATGGTTATTATCTTGTCTATTATCACTAGAAATCTACCTACTAATATGTGTGTAAAAGTCATACTCACTCTGTTAAATGCTTCAAATATAATATTTGATAAGAAAACATTAAAAATTCCAGCGATTTGCTTTGGAAATTCCACTATAGATTTTCAAATCATGCATTTTTATGCACTTCAAGACAACAATTAATAATTATTTTGCGCTTAACTGTTGTTGGAACTGGGACGAATGGCCTTCAAAGAGACAAGCAACTTTCTCATTCTCTGAGTTGAACTTAGTTCCGTTAGTTGACGGTCTGAGGTGGGCGTGGTAGGTTAGCGAGAAACAGTTCAGCACTCAATCTCGGGAAAGCAAGTGAGTATCCCTGTTATCTCAAGGAGGTACATTTCGACCAATTCTTCAAAAAGTGGATTTTTCGACCAATTCTTCGACATTGCTCAAATAATTGTCAGTCACAATAAATTAAAGAAGAAGTAGTAGGTTTCCAGTAGTTATGTTTCATTTATGGTCCACGGCTCGATACCAAACAGGTCATCTAGACTAGTACATATATGATCCGGTTAAAAATTTACCTGGTTGAATCCACTTCCTTACCGAGGCTTGGCAAGAAAACTTCCGGCAGTAAACATTTGTGATGAAAATTGATTTTCCTTGAATTTCTCGTATATATAATTTGTATTAAAATTCAAGAATAGTGAATGCTGATCATAAACTGTCAGCGGACGGGAGTAACTTATTTACAGTCACGCAATCAAACAACGGGAGATAAGAGACGCCACGCGTAACCACGCAACTAATGTTTACAACACTTGTCAATAGTTGTCATATAACTTCCCAAACATTCTTTTGAGACAGGATTAGCAAAGTGATAGCACGACATGTAACAGCTTTCTGCTGCCGTCAGCCGCTTAACTCCTGACGAGATGGAAGCAGCCTGGCGAGCGCTGAAGCTCGCCTGGGATGGCGTTGTATGGATAGCTTTCAACTTGTGCCAGTCAGCTCTCACCCTCGCCCCCTCTGCGTCCGACTACTCGAAGAACACCTTCGATCTGTCTTACTTCTTCCTCAGGCAGAAGCAGATGTTACGCATGTAAATTTCATTTTCTATGGCCATTCTTCTGTTTTTTTTTTCTCTTGTGTTTGAGCTCACAAACAATATATATATAACTGGCATTATGAAAGTGAACCTCGCAAAGAATTGCGTAAAAATTTATTGAACGATATTTATAACACTTTTACACGTAAAATCAATTTCTAGAACTAATCATTGAGTCCTAACAGGGCATTAATGGAATACCGCCGTAAGACCCAAGTTGGTGGATCCGCCCCTAACCCTGTGGTGGTGAGAGAGGATGACGAGACGACGTGCCGAATGTTAGACGCCGCCTCAAAAGGTCGTCCTCTTGTCCTCAACTTCGGGTCTTGTTCCTGACCTCCATTCATGGAGGACCTCGTCAAGTTCAGGAAGGTATTTCACCTTAATTTTGCCCGACCCAAATGAATTTAATTTATATAATGGAGTCAAGCCGATGCGTGGGTTATGTAATTAGTAAACCGTAGTAAAATTACCGCATATATTCTTGCGGTGACTTTAGATCCTGTAGTGCGTTTCTTTCTTACTCCGTTTCAGTGAAAGATTGTTAGTGGGTGGCTTGCAGCGCAAGCAGCGGAGCGGTTACTTCTAGGGCTCCAATTCAATTTGCTCTATTTAAGGATACCCGAAATTAACGCTAGTTCGTTCGAAGTAAAACGAACAATTAAATATTTGCGATAAGATTATGGCGGGATGAGCGTTTAAATTCTACTGCCCCGATGCTTCCAATACGGTGCTGGGCAGTGTGACGTGCTGGTGACGAGACAGGAATCTTGACGAGAGATCCTTGGTAACATCGGCACAGACTATATATAAGTTAAGGTTTATAACTGAAGGATTTAGAGGCGCTCCTGATCCGTCCGAGGTCACGAAGACCAATTTACAGGGAAGAAAAAAGTATATTGTGGCATTATGCAGTCCCAACAAGATTTTCCGATCCAAACCATGAAAATGTCGAAGCATGCATCGAGAAATAGCCGTGCACTAGGTTTAGCATTGCTTTGTTTAGTTCAACTAGCGTGGTAGAACTGCAAGCAATGAAATCGCCTTGTGGCATTTTCATCGAGGGAAGTTAAAGAGTGGCATGCAAAAAATTTTGCTTTGAAGTGTGAAGTGAAATGTACTGCACCGCTTCGCTTCAGCGTATAATACGTACGGCTTTGGTAACCCAACGAATAGCCAATATGGCGAAGTACAATTTAATAATGAAATAAAATGATTATATAAGATGGCATGCCATCAATGAAATTTAAGTCGTACGATCATCCTATTTCCTTGCCTATCATTAAAACAGATACAATAAATAGATTAAATGATTTGTTGTGGTCATTCAGTGATAAAAAAATTATCTAGGCTCTTATAATCTAACCATATATTGTTTGTTAAATTTGAAGAGATGCAGTCCTCATACCATTCTCGTGAATAAGGTATCGGGGCCAAAACGGGGAGCGTTAAAAGAAAAACCTCGGAGTTGTATTATTTCTTATATAGCATCCAGATAATACGTGAATAATATCAAGCAATGGTCTACCGAGCTGCTAACCGCTCTATCCTAGCCCTAATTAGCACCGACAGTATGTCATCTTTGCAGCTAGTTCCACGACTAACTTCCAGTCACGCGCACCTCGTTACTTCCATTCACAACTACCTTGCCCAAATACCAGTTGGAGCAACTCGCTTCCAATGGATACCCAGTTGCTTGGTGCACCTGGGGAGGAAATTAAGCGATGTGTGGTGCTGCTGCGAGCATGCGGCCGCGAGTTAGGCTGCTTAGTGGACGTCCACTTTGACACAGCCAAGCTGAGGTTAACGCTGGGTTAGGAAGCATTGCAATTATTTCAATCCTGATGGACATCAATCCATGGATGGTTTGCTTTGGGCACGGTGAAAGCTGTCCGTCCGACTGTGGTCCCTCAACGCAACATTAGAGACCCTTTTTTGCACTCCTACATCTCGATATAGCCTCGTTTAGCAAAGCCCTTTACGAGATACGTCAGACCCGTTCCAGGGTCTACGCCTTAACTGTCAAATACGCCTTGACACCTGTCGAGATATGCTTAACTGTCAGGTTCCAGGAACAGCACACCTCAACTTCACCACTGACCTAATACGAAGATCCTCGTTCTACCCTGTGACAAACACAGTACACAGCTTCACACACCCACAGCTTCACAGTACACAGCTCTGTCACGCTGCTTAGAGGAGACACTGCTGATCCTCTCAGCTGGTCTCGCTTGTGGAAGAATACATCTGCTCTTCCACAATACTCTTCACCAAATGAAGCAAGACAGTACACGCGAGCTGGGACCGATTAGCACATTCTGCTCTGCATGCGCCCTAGCAATCCCACCACAGGCATCGCGGCTGTGGACACTTCCTATCCGCTAGAAATTTTTTTATTAACCCTGGGAATGAGCCATCATCAGCTTACGGGATGAATCAACGAAGAAACCATCACCAACAACAACAATAGGATGACGTCAGCGGGCCGGTGTCAAGTGAAGTGTCGGACTGGAGATAGGTGCACAGCGGCGTGCCGCATGGCGAAGCGTTCTCGGGCCGATCTCATTACGTGTTATTATGTGTTTATAAGCGATCTACCAGAAGCAGTATCAAGCTTGTGCTTCATGTGTGATGACCAAATGAAAAAAAATTGTGAATTATGCGTCGGAAAAAAGTGCAGCTGCACTGTAATAATGATAGTTCAGTTACTTTGGCTGATACTTAGTAGCTAGCTTTTCATGCTGACGAGTCTCACGCATTTCAATTTAACAACAATAAAGAACGGCAAGCTTTAAATATTGAATACATGTGTGCAACGCTTGAGTGGTGCACGAATAGTCAACTGGAAAAATAATTGTAAGCTCATGTGGAAAAGGAGTTAGGTTTTCTAAGCATATGAAAAGCAAGTTAATAGAACGAACTGCAAGTACTGATCAGACGCTCTTAAGAAAAACTAGAAAAAGAATCTAGGAGTCTGCTGTTAATCGCTTTATTGCAACAGCACCTGGAGTTAGAAAACGCTTATCACCGAGACTTCATAAGGAGAAAAAATGTAGCCAAGAGTGCTCAGAGGCGATACATTTCTCTGAGTATTCATAACAAAAACAATTCCAGTACAAATTAGACATCTATAATAACAAAATGTTGATGCGCAGGTGGTGACTATGTACGGTGACGTTGCGGACTTCCTGATCGTGTACATACAAGAGGCGCATCCCACAGATGGGTGGCTCATCCCAAATACTGTCGAAATCCCTACTCACAAGTGGGTCCTAATTCATCACGTGATCTGATTATTTTCATACAAATTGGCCGCACTCATCCCTTCATCGCCTTTGATTTTTATCGTATGTAGGTGCCGGAAAAAAAACAACAATAGTTGTATCATTGCTCGAAACCCGCTGAGTATGAACTAGATTTTGGTCAATAATCGAATCCTCTGTCTAGGAGTGTGCAAGATCGTCTGGCAGCGGTGCGCTACATGATGGAGCTCGAGCCCGTCAACTGTCCCGTGGTGGTGGACAGCGAGAGCGGCGCAGCTTGTGAGGAATACACCGCTCTGCCGGAGAGGCTTTTCGTAGTGCTTGACGGCAAAATCGTTTATCACGGTGCACAAGGACCATTTGGCTATAAGGTTAGTGGTTAGGCATCTAGTAATTAGGCGAGTGACGGTTTTCTGGTCAGCCAGTGTTTTTAATTAACCATTTAATACTTCTGGTTTTATTCGGTCCGCAGATGGCTGAACTGGAAACGTGGTTGTCTAATTGGAAGACATCACTCTAGATCACCTACAGTCCACCACGACCTAGCGTACGTGGTGATCACAAAACTTCTAAAAGCATCAATATACTACTGTGTAACAAAAATTGCATCATTATTATGATCAAATAATTTCCTCATATATTTTGATGGTTTCTCTTACTCCGAATGAGCCTTTTCATTTAACTGAGGCGGCGTTTGCTGACAAGCTAAGAAGTGATTAGAGACGTTGTCATAATATAACTCTGATGAAGACTTGGATCCCAAATTGCTTATGCAAAATTCCAAGACTGACATTTAATCGCACCGTTCATATATTTGGTAACGTCTCTACATAAACTTCTTGGATGAATTTTGCTTAACTGCTCGGTTTGTTGTTCATTTAGTAAGCGCCAAAATTATGGTATTGCATTACTTCTGCAATAAAGTATCGTGGATCAAAATGTTTCTGATTTCCCCCTTCCAATGGATATTCATTTGCAATAAAAGTTAATTTGAGCTTTACTATCTGATGCAGCGACTTAGTAATATACTACGGCACTTGTTTATATTGAGATTCAAATAGAAACGTCATACATTATTCTATTCTACTATATATCACGATAACTAATTTAGAATTTTCAAGCAAGGTTATTCAAATTATCATTAAAATTCGCTCAGATACTGAATTTTTGTTTCTAAACGGCTTCCATAAACTTATTGAGTTATTTGAGTCAATCCAACGTCTGAAGCGCAATCAGTTGGGGTTTGAAAGACTTACGAAAAGTAGGCTGCAAAAAAAAAACGCTTCGGTAACTTAAATTTTTTCTCAGTTGCAATTCGGTGGACTGGTTTTGATTGTTCTTCAAGGCCCAATTATATTTTTCCTCATCAAAATCTCCAGTTACATCGGCTGGTGAAGGTACTAAAACTAAACGTAAAGTGATCCAAAAGTGAAGTAATCTAAAAGTGACGAAGTGTCCAAAATATCCGTTGTGCTCACTGCTCAGCTTTGAAGGTGTGCTACCTGCATAGCCGAAGCCTTCAAATAAAAAAAATAACTTCATTTGTTCATATACCACAAAAAATATAGATGTAGAATTAGGAGCCACGAGAAAAAGATTTCATTGACTAGATTACCTGAATATGAAATTTTTAGGACAGCGTTTTTATGGCATGCTAGACATGAACAGTTGACATATATCATATATGATATTACTAATATCATATGTAGTAACTCATAGTAACAGAGCCATACACATAATTCCTTATCCAGCCAGACTCCAGAGTCCAGCTACTCACTTATTGGACTCAGCGGGCTGGAGCCTGGAATACTAAGCTCATTGGCGTGAAATTCTTCACGAGTTTAAGTCTAGGGACAAACTATTCGTCGTAGTATTGAGATTTTATTATAACAAAATCAGAAGATATTTAAATGCAGGTGCGGCTAATATTATTAGCATTCCAGGCAACCTGCAACATTGCAACCACAGATTTTTTACATTCCACGAACCACAGATTTTTTAGAATCATTTCATTTTTAATTTCCTCGTCTACTCATGATTTAAACCGATTTCTTATATATGCAGTATGATAATGTTGGACAGTGCAGGTATTCATAATACCTTACTTTTTTAATTAAAGTATAACTTAATAATACTTTACTATTACTTTTTTGCATAATAAAAATATTGACGCCGACTTTTTAACACAACCCCGACCTCTGGAGCCCACTTGTGACGATGCGAAGTACCTACTGTCAGTTTATTATGTTTTCACCCCGTGACTTCTGAATTAACAAGCGAGATAAAATTTTCATCAGTTAGCAGTGTTGCCTTTCATGCACTGTCATTCGGAACATGAAATCGAAGCAAAACATGTAACGAGCAAATTCGTCTTCTCTTGGAAGTCACGAAGCGTTTACCGAATTGAAAACTTATGTTAATATTTTCTGTGTAATAATAATAAAGGTGTTCTCACCAAATCCCAAAACAGAAATCCATGTTTTCGGAGAATTAGCTATCATAGGGAGAATTTTCTAGAGTAGCGAGATGAATACTGTATCGCTATTTAAGGTTGTACACTTTCATAGATACTAATAGTTGCGAAAAAATTCGTTTATTCGCTGCCTGTAATTGATTTTAGGTGAACATTTGTTCATGAATGCTGTAGCGGGAAACCTCCAACTCGTACTGGCTACAATAGAAAGTCTACTGTACATTGCGTTGGCGAGAAAATCCGAATATCCAGCACGGCTGGAGGTCATGGAGAAGGTTATCAAGTTGTGTGAATTGGAGATATGAAAATTGATCAACATTTGATAATTAACAGACCTTATATTTTCACTAGAGAAGCCAAATGTGAAGAAAAGCAGGACTTGCAAAAGAACCTTTGCTCTCTCAAAACTTCTCCTCGAATACCCGTGGTGATCAGCAGTAAATCTTAAATCTAATTGCTCCTCTATTGTTTCTGCACAATTGTTCAAATCCATTAAAACAAGGGAGACCCAATCTTTGGCAGCGGGTCATGTTCCACTGCAGACATTCGGGTCCCATTCCCCGTTCATAGCACAGACTTCTTTGTTCACCAAATTTGATGCAATATTACACAGGGCCTTAAGTCCCGTCACCCATTTTTATACATATAAATTTACGCCTTGAGTCTGTTCTACGACGCTTTTTCATCACTCTTCTGTCGTCTCTATCGATGCTCTCTGCCTTTTCCAAATTTTAAATGTCGCGAGCCCAAACGCCATATGGGTGCAGAACACCATTAAAACTCCAGAGTACACATTCTTCAAAATATGAACCTAATAATTATAAATCAAACAATTTGTTTTGAATAAATAATCGAAATAATTATTTATAAAAATTCCTGATCATTTTTTTCTTTATAAATTTCCATAAAAAATGAAGAAAGATTAAAGACTATGAAGCTTCCAAGCCTCTGTTATCGACGTCTGCGTGGTGACCTCAATGAAGTATACAAGTATACCCACGGGTCCCAGAGGGATTTGTAATTACAAGGTCCCAGAGGGATTACTAGAATTTGAAATAAGAACCAACACCAGGGGCCACAGCTATAAACTAAAAAAACTGCGTTGTAACTCATCCATGCGACAACATTTCTTCTCGCTTCGAGTCACCGACATGTGGAACAGCCTCCCTTATTTGGCATCGTTGACGCTCCGAATATGAACGCCTTCAAGAACAGACTAGACAAAGCTATGGAGGAGCATATGTTCAGTCTTGAAATTCCTAGCACCTCACGGAACTGGTTATGAGTCCAGCATCAATCTCAAACAATCGTCAGTTATGGAAAGATAGGGTTCAATGGGCCGGATCTCTTATGGAATCAAGTCACGAAGAGTACATGAATCGGCAACAGGCCATGGGCCTATTTCTTCAGTGCCGACATTTCCATTCTATAAATAACTAATATTTATAATTGGGGGTCTATACGACGTAATACCATTACATTCCAGCGTAACTCAGAGTAATACAGACGTCAATAGGTACTAATATGCTAGACCAGCGTCAACATCTTGTTGACCGTAACGAAGTTAACCATAATTATACTATAGGTGATCAATAGTGACCCATCACTTTGTTGGGAACCAAATTCCGTAACATCTAAGGAGTCACAGACTACTTTACGCAAAATCAACTGCGTAATATGACTGCAGCAAATTGAAATTTCGGGAATAACAAATCAAGGAACAGTATTAAGTTGCAAATTTGGAATTATTATTAAACTAAGAATACAATTCAAATTCATAAGAAGCGCTCGAAGTATGAAGTAAGCATCTAGCGTAACGATACACAATCTGCTCGTTGCGACGCCAATTGTTACTTAGCTACTCATACCCTTTCAGCAAGAATCTATTAGTTTCAACACCACACGCCTTTCAGTTACTAAACACTTCTTCAAGGCTACACGTGTCGTTTTTTTTTTTCTTTTGAGTGCACATGATCTAAATTTTCTTGTCTATTAGCACCACAAATCTACCTACTAATATGTGTGTAAAATTCATACTCGCCCTGTTAAGAGCGCTTCAAATGTGGTATTTGATAAGAAAAAAATTAAAAATTCGATAGATCTGAGGGATCTTGTTAATAATTAGCACCCAAATATGACCTTGTTAAGAAAATGTTCCCTAGTATACCTTGTTAATAAAACGCACCCTAGCATAAGCCTTTGTATAATAACTTTGTTAATGAGTGAGTTTAATCCTCCCTTTCATGGATTATAACGTATTTCAATAAATTGTTCCTCGCCTTCTGAATATCATATGCAGCCTTATCATTTGCGATTTAATGTTTTGCAATGTAATTTTTTTACGTTGAAGTACATTTATTTAAAAAAATGTTCAAATAGTCGTAATTTGTTTGTATTATACATCCCATTAACCTTGTCAAAAATACGCACCTTAGTAATGTCTGGGGTGCTTACTCTTGACAAGATCCAATTGGGGTTGCAAATTCCACTTCAAATTACGAATTTTTGTTACAATTAAAAATAATAATGTGCATGACTAGATTAATGAAGAGCGTTAGCGCTGTCCAAATATAGTTGAATAAATGGCCTTGAAAGTGGCGAGCATCTTCTGTCTTCTGACTCTTCTCTGAGAACTTAGTTGACGGTATGAGGTGGGCGTGGTAGGAGTGAGACAAAAAGTTCTCTGCACTGAAACTCAGGGAAGCAAGTGTCTCCCTATAATCGTAAGGAGGTACGTACACTCCATTTCAGCAGTGAATATTTCAACTGACTCTTCGATATTGCTCAATTAATTATCGTCAATCACAATGTACTAAAGAATATGTAAGTTTCTAGTAGTGATGTTAAATTTATGGTCCACGGCTCCATACCAAGCAGGTCGTCGCGTCCATGATCCTGGTTAAAAGTTTACCTGGTTGATTTACTTCTTTCCAGAGGCTGGGCATGCGGACAGTAAATATTTATTATGACGATTATTTTTATTTGAATTTCTCGTAAATATCATTTCTGTTAAAATTCTTAGAAAGTGAATGCTAATCATCGATGCGTCATCCTTAATTTTTATTTGGGTGGGTTAGTTTCAGGAAGAAACCACGAGCAAAGTATGTCAGGTCATAAAGTGTCAGCGGACAGGAGCAGCTTCTTTACATGCACGCAATCAAACAACGTGAGATAAGAGACGCCACGCGTAACCACGTAACTACTGCTTACAACACTTATGTCATATTACTTCCCTAAAATTATTTCGAGACAGGATTAGCCAATTGTCAATTGATAGTACGACTTTAACTGCTTTCTGCTGCCGTCAGCCGCTCAACTCCTGACGAGATGGAAGCAGCCTGGCGAGCGCTGAAGCTCGCATGGGATGGCTGTGGGTGGATAGCTTACAACTTGTACCGGTCTGCTCTCGCCCTCGCCCCCTATGCGTCCGACCACTCGAAGAACGTGTTCAACCTGTCTTACTTCTTCTTCAGGCAGAACCTGGGGTTACGCATGTAAATTTTATTGTCTATGGCCATTCTTTTGACTTTCTCTATGTTTAAGCTTGCAAACAATAAATAAAAATCGCATTATGAAAGTAAACTTGGCAAAGAAACGAGTCAAATTTAGTCCTCGATCTTTAAAACGGTTTCTTTATACCTAAAATCAATTTCTAGAACTAATCATGGAGTTCAAACAGGGCATTACTGGAATACCGCCGTAAGACCAAAGTTGGTGGATCCGCCCCTAACCCTGTGGTGGTGAGAGAGGATGATGAGACGACGTGCCGAATGTTGGACGCCGCCTCAAAAGGTCGTCCTCTTGTCCTCAACTTCGGGTCTTGTTCCTGACCTCCATTCATGAAGGACCTCGTCAAGTTCAGGAAGGTAATACACCTTAATTTTATCCAACATAAATGCATTTAATTTATATATTGCAATCAAGCTGATGCGTGGGTTATTTAATTAATAAACCGTAGTAAAATTACCGCAAATATTCTGGCGGCGGCTTTAGATCCCGTTGTGCGTTTCTTTCTTACTCCTTTTCAGTGAAAAATAATTAGTGGGTAGCTTGTAGCGCCAACAGCGGAGCAATTATTTTTAGGGCTCTATTTCGGGAAGCCCGAAATTAATACTAGTTCATTCGATGTAAAACGGATAGTGAAATATTTACGTTACTATTATGTCTGGATGAGTTAAAAGAATTTAAACTGTTCTCCTCCGATGCTTCCAATTCGGTGCTTGGTAGTGTGACGTGCTGGGGACGCGACAGGAATTTTGATGGGAGATCATCGGTTTCATTGGCACAGTCGCACAGACTATAAGTTCAGGTTTCGAAATTGAGGATTTGTAGGCGCTCCTGATTCGTCCGAGGTCACGAAAGGTAATATATAGAAAAAAAATTATATTACGGCATTATGCAGTCCCGACAAGATTTTCCTATCCAAACCCATCCAAACCCTGAAAATGCCGGCAAAGTACGCATAGAGATGTAGCCAGGCACTAGGTTCAGTTGTTTAGCACAGAGCGTGGCAGAACTGAAAGCAATGAAAGCGCCTCATGGCATTTAAATACGGCTTCACCGAGGGAAGCTAAAAAGCGGCATGCAAAAGAATGTCTGTTTAAAGTTTTATGTACTGCACCGCTTACAGCGTATAATGCGTACGTCTTTGGTAAACAAAACAATTAGCCATAATAGCAAAATGCAATGGAATAATGATGTAGAATGATAATATAAGAGGGCATGCCATCAATGTAATTTAAGTTCTCACTCCTCTCATTTCCTTGGCTATCATTAAAACATACAATACACCAATTAAATAATTTTTGTGGCCATTTGGCGATCAAAACTATTCTGGGCTCTTATAATCTTACCATGTATAACTTGTTTGGTTTGAAGAAATGCAGTCATCACACCATGTTCGTGAAAAATATGTATCGGGCCCAAAACGGGGAGCGTTAAAAGAAAAACCTCTGAGTAGTATCCCCGTTTCTTATACAGCATCCAGATAATACCTGAATAATACCAAGCAATGGTCTACCGCGCTGCTAACCTTTCTATCCTAGCCCCTAATCAGCCCCGACAGTATGTCATATCTGCAGCTAATTTCGCGACTAACTTCCAGTCACGCGCACATCGTAACCTCCATTCACAACTACCTTGCCAAAATACCAGTGAGAGCAGCTCATTTCCAATGGATACCCAGTCGCTCTGGTGAACATGGGAGGAAATTAAGCGATGCGTGGCGCTGCTGAGCATGCGGCCGCGAGTTAAGGCCCGTTTACACTAGTGGCAACGACATGCGCTTTGAGTCGTTTGCTGCAGTGCCTCACCGCGCACAACCGTTTACACTACTTTTGTACTCGGTTGTTTGAGACCGCGCGCTTTGAACACTAGTTG